>NC_140069.1:34113431-34150931 GCF_964194135.1 Talpa europaea | reverse complement strand
CAATTCCAGCAGCTCTAAAAGAGAAGGCAGAAGAAAGCAAGATGCAAATTAATACAGTGGGAAAAGTCCATTGAAATACGCTAGGCAGCAATGACCCCTTATTTTCTAGGATACAGTAAGAATGAAAACTTGTCTGGGGGGGAGACGATTCCACTTGAGGTGAGATGACCCAAACTTTTCTGCCAATGATTAGGAGGTATCTTAAACTATTCAGTAGTTGAAGTTCCTGTTTTTACTGTCAGGTCCCTTCCTTTTAGGTTTGGCTATCCTCACATCTAAATTTTCTGTACTAAAATGGTCATCTTTCAATTTTTTTTTCTCCTTATATCAATACCCTCATGGTCAGACAAATATATCACTACAGACAGCATATTAGGAACTAATAGTGTTAAGGGAAAAAGGATGTCCCAAAGCAAATTCCATATAGGCTTTGTGGACTCCACCCCCACCCCAGGTCAAAGCCAAAGACACCGGGAACTCCAAATCCCATCACCACCAAAGGGAAGGTGGCTGGGACCTGAGGGTGGGGTTAAGCAGCCAGGTGGATACAAAAGGCAGACACGTGGGCTTTGGGGCTCTCCATTTTTGGGCTCTTGGCCAGCAGCAGCGTCCGGCCAGCTCTGAGAGTGACTTTGGGTTTCCAGGTCGTCGGATCGGGTAGGACGCATTAAAGACTTTATTTCCCTATTTTCTCCCCTAAGTTGTACATTTTCCTTATTTCCTTTTTTCTTGTAAATAAACCTTTTATTAACCCTTTGGCGTGTGTCTGTAGTAGAGTATTCATAAGTCCCTTTAAAGCGCGCGGGTGAGGACCCACAGCCAGGAACCCGTTTAATATCGGGGTTTGCTCTATAACAATAGGAATCACAAGGAACTACAAGAACCCTGTATTAGATTCAAAGAGATATAATGAAGTAGCTAGAAGATTCCATTTTGCACTCCATCACAGACTAGAGTGAGACGAGACACTTTAACCTCTCTTCCCACTGGTGTCAGGTATTCCATGTACCTAACACATGGCAGGACAAGCTCACAACAAGCCCCCTTTTCCTCAGTTCCATGTAGGCCAGGATCCTTGACTTGTTTATCTTCTGATATTATCTAAGCACCCAGGAATAGTCCTGGGATATAGTAGGTGCTCAATAAATATATGTGAAATGAAAGAATGAATGAGATGATACCCAATTTGACTTCAAAAAACCAGAAATAGGAAAATTTGGCAATTGGTGAGTCTCTTTCCACACAATGCTTTCCAGCTGGTAGACTGCCTCTGTAGCTCATTTGCACTTCGGCAACTCTGGGTAGTGAGGAAACTAGTTCAAATTAAGAATTCTTGATCCTAGCAAAGTCACTGCCAATCTCATGAGGTAGTTTCCAAGAGATGAGGAAAGCCCAAATGGGGTTACTTGAGATTTAAACTTTGAGACAAACACATCGTGAATCAAAATACACACACATACTAGAGAAGGAGCACCTACATGGGACAGATGCTGGGGAAAGACTGATAAAGAGGATCTCTCAGGGTCCCCCAGGTGGAGGGAACTTCAGGAAAACACCTTTCAGTGTTTGTAGTTCCTTTAGCAAGACAATGCCTCCATTGTGAACTTAGCTCTGTGTCATTCATCTTTTTACTCTTTATCTTCTATGGCTTTGATTATTTCCTTGTGACTGTATCTGGTAATTCCAACCAGCTGACAGTGTATGGTTGTGTCACACTTAAAATACTCTTTTTTTTAAAGTCCTGATAAATACGTAGATTTAAAAAAAAATCCCCTCATGGTGTTCCCTGCCATTTGTTTTGCTTTCAGCAGGCTGGCAGTGCAACTTACAGTGGGCTCAGGAGTCTATTTGAAATACCCAGTGGCAAGTCGGCCTGTCCCGCTGGATGCATTCCACCCCTGTGCAAATTACGCAAAAGACTTAGCCGTTATCTTAACTTTGCTAACAAGTGGCTCCTAGAGCCAAGTGCTGGACGTTTGTAAACTCAAGAACACTGCTTTAAAACTTTTAGAAATAGCTCCACTCAAAATACCTATTTCTGTACCATTTAGAAATTACAGTCCAAAGAAGAGGCAGGGGCGGGGGATCTCAAGATCTCCAATTCTGGTCAACGGGCAGTGTTTTATGTGTACAAAGTTGAGAAAAATCCAGAAACTTGGTTAACAGTTTAATGTCATAGATAAAATTAGAATTAAAGTGAATAATCAGTAACAGAATAATTTTTTCTACTTCAGTTTGACTTACAGGAAGACATCTCAAAAGATGTTTATCTCTGATCAGAGGCTTCTTTACCATAACCAGAAACATTTAAACCTTCTCAACAAGTTTTAAACTTTTACTCTCAAAATTATTTGAAGGTATTGCATGTGTATGGTTCCACAAAGACTGGTCAAATGTCACATGCTCTAACAGTGGGCGCTCAGAACCAAGTCTACTTCCTTGAGGTTTAAGCATTTACAGTACTGCCAGCTGGATCCTGGAACACAATCAGCAAATAAGCGATATTCCTAAATTACATCAGAAAATCCCAATTAGAGAACACAGACTCAGATCCAAAACAATATTTTAAGGAAATTAAACATCTAATCTGAGTCAAGTGGCTTCTTTAGGAAATACCCTGGTGTGAGTCCTATCCTTTTTCTGGCACAGACACAATTTGGCAGACACAAGGGTGGTAACTGCCCAGTACTCAATGGTTCCTTCAGATTGAAATCAGATGCAGGCAACATTCTCAATTTAAGCTGATTAAACACACAGACTAAACCAGGTAATTACAAATGCATGTGTTGGAAAGAAGAGACAGAATGGGGACTTCTTTATTTTTAAAGTGTTTTGAAAGATGGGAACAATTTTACAAATAAAAAAGTGGAATTATGCCAGATACAGAAACAGATGTTTTGGATCGTGAAGCTGCTGGTAATTGAGCCTTCTTGCCTAGCATCACCCGGTTCTGACCCAGGATTCAAGGGCTCTGGCTAGTTTTACCTCTACTTCCATTCTGAAGTTGTTTGATCCCATTCACTTACCACCCACCACTTGGGACAAAAACAGCTGCAGGAAGGTACAACAAAGAGCAATTCAAATGAGTTGGTGGGAAAAACCCTACATATTTTTTATTGCTTTTGATATTGTATTGCAAATGAACGTGTAGTTAACTTTAGTGCAAATGGTCAGCTAACAGATAAATCCAAAGTGCATGCTCTTTTTTAAAAGTTCATTAGAAAACAAAGCAAGCAAGTTCTATTAATACATTTCTCTTGGATGACTCCAGCGTATTTCTTACTGCTTAATCCATACCTGCCTGGCCAAGGTGGGGGCACTTAGCCCCTCCACAGCCACCTTGTGGGAACAGAGGGATGTGCAGAATCCTGTGAGTACTCTAACTGGATTGTTTTCCCTTTCTAAGCTTTCTGTTACTCACATAAAGATGGAAACTGCCAATTATATACAATACCCATGGTATATCCATAGAGAAGGGATAGAGGCAGTCAATGGCTCGTTCAAACTTTACATTTTTCCCCACCAACTTGTGTTTTCCATATTCAGGATAGTATTTTCTGATAGTGTTTCCTTCCTTCTTTTCCTTCCTTTTTCATTTAACGCAGCTTGCTTTTAGTCCTCTAAGGAATAAAGCTGGTGACTGAATGACCACATCATGTAGCAGGTTCCAGAATGCCATTTCATGGCAAATTTCATCACAGAAGTTCATGGCACTTTTTGGGCTTCCCTTATTTGTGGTATCATTCTCTTCTCAGCCTAAAGAATATTTTCTCTGAAATTTGAAAAGTTGGAATCAGCCCACTGACCACAATTAGGCTGTGATGCAGATGAAGACTCTGAGGTAGAATACAACCCTCCCCTTCGCTAAATGTACTAACACTACAGGCAGAAACGGAAATGACAGTGAAGCTTTTGACTGCCAAAGTTGCATGTTAAAGATCGCTGACACATTTTTTAATATCAATAATTCTCTTCATTCCTACAAACAAAATTATTCTCCAATTATCTTCTTCTTATTAGATACATAGAAAATGATCTTTCTGTCCTACAAGCAAAAGAAGTAATTTTTGGTTCTTAGGTTAGAAAGTCCTTTTTCAAGAAACAAAACATTTTCTTCCATTGCACTTTAAGATTCTGCAAGTCTTGCATTCATGATTCTCCAGAAAAACCCTTAGATACAAGTAAATTAAGTAGAATGATTATAATTCAAATTTCCCAAATGTAAAGAGCTCTACAGTTAGAAGTAAACACATTACCTTAAATTCACACGAAGATCACACTATCATGTATTTGCACTGCAATTGACAGTTTGAATCCACTTTTGTTCATTTTGAAGCTTAGAAAAGTGAGGCCCCAAGAGTAAATAACTTTTGCAGTAAATGACTAAGTTTCACAGACATAAAATGACATAGCCAGCATTTGACTCATCTGGGTCTTTAGACTGAAGCAAAATACCCTTTCCAAAATGCTACATTTTGTCACTTTCAGATCTTTCTCAGGACCTGCTGGACTAGGAAGTTGCAAGCATCAAAGACAAGGTATCCTGGGGTGTAATGGCTATGATTTCCTGTTCCAAATGCCTTCACAGTCAGAATGACTTGGGTTTCATTTGCAATTACATCCCCAGTAGCTTTAGAACCAAGCCAAATACTTAAACTCTTTGAGTTAATAAACCCAGGTAAACCTCCTCTACTACCCACTTACACACCTTAGGCAGAGCAAAGCCAGTAGGATTTTAAAGGTTCAATAAGGAGTGCCTGATGCTTACATTCTGAACCCTGCATGTCCACTGAGAAACCACAAAACCCTCTTTTTCTGTGACAGCTACCATCAATCACCACATCATGCTCATTCAACCTACCTCCCAGGTACCAGCCACCACATCTAATTTTCTCTACCCCCCCAGTGCCACTACCTAATACCTTCATCCAAACATCTCCTTGTCACATCTCCTGAAACAGACTGATCTCTCTTTTTCATTTCCTCTCACCTCTTTTCACAATGTAGCCTCAGAGATCCTGCCAAAACACGATCCATACAGCCATCCTGCTGTAGAAGCCTGCAAAGTCTCTCTCCATCTTATCATGCCCACAGCCTGGGGAAGCAGTGGCAAGGCAGTGGGAGTCGGGGTGGTTGGAGGACTGCTGCTGGCCAGTTTCTGATTATTTTTAAGTATTAGTTCAGAAGCCTTCACACTAGCCTCTAACAGGACTCAATTTAGTGATTGACTCCTCTAGTGAATTGTATTCAACCTGACAGCAGGGACCATTGTACCATCAGCCAACACCTAGCACTGTCCCTGATGTGGAATAACAGCTCAATCACCTGTTATTGAAAGAATGAGTAAATGAATGGAGGTGATTAAGAGTTGTAAGTATCAAATGACAAACTGCCCAGGGCAGGTCACAAACATGATTTTTTAAAAGACTACCCATTAATTTCTGAGTATACTTGTAAAATCAATGCCTCCTATATTTAATGGAAATAAATGTTTGAGTCAACCCTTACTATGACGGCGAGACTTCCTATTCTTTCTAAGAAAACAAAACAGTTCATAAAATTTCCAAAACACAATGTTTGAGGGCCTTATTAGAGCTGAATGGATATATTCAAGAGACAGCGACTTGAATGTAAAAAAACTTAAGAGAATTCTGTGCAGTACCTGCACCCTTTCTTTTTAGATCTGCGAGGCCAAGCATTCCTGACCTAACAGATTCCCCAACTGTGTGAGGATGCTTCTGGTTCTTTCCTGGAGGGGCATAGAGAACTTTCTAGACTTGAGGTGACTTACAAGCATCTTTGTTGAGGTGGCTTTTATCACCTTGTTTCTATTAAATAGTGCACATTTCTAAGTGAGAGATGAGCAGGGAGAAGAAAAATAATATACTGGCTTCAAAGGACACACAGCATGCCATGAGTTTCAGTTTAGAATCTGTCATTTCCTAGGCTGGATAACGGTAGCCAAATGAGTTTTCTCACCTGTAACATAATAAAATTATCAAGTCTTGGGGTTTCAGCCAAAGCATCTAGAGATGTAGTGGCTTTCTCAAAATCATAGAACTGTAAGAGAGGGAGCCAGGATTTAAATTTGGTCCTCTGAATTTCCAAACCTTTCTATTTGTTAGTTTTCAGGGCAAATTGCTATATGGTCAAGATCAGTTTCCAGGAGTTCAAGAAAGAAATGAAGAATGATTAGTAAAGAAGATTACTCATATCAAGGTTATTTCATCTTGTCTACTATTTGTCATAGCTACCCTTTGATACACTATATTTTTAAATGCTATATACTAGTGTCAAGATGATGTGTTTTTCCAGAGAGGTTTTAGGAATAAAAGCACAAAGCTCCTAGATACTAAAAGAATACAGCGACCACAGGCCAAACACAAAGACTTAATTCTCGGGCCTCCTCAGTGGCGCAGCGGTTGAGCGCTGGGTTGTGAAGCTGCCCGCAGCCTCCGCGGCGCCAGTTCAATCCCCGGCTGCTCCCCGGCCACCAGAGGAGGGTCCCACATGGCGCGCAGACCTCTCCTGCCGCCCGCTGCTCCCCTCAGCAGTGTACTTTGGTCTTTCTGCCTGCTCTGCTCCCCGCTCTGGCTCTGGTGAATTCTCTCACCCTCCCGCGCTTCTGACTGTACCCAGTGCATGTATAAACAAACAAACAAACAAATAAATAAATAAAACATGCCTCTTTAAAAAAAAAAAAAAAAAAGAAAGACTTAATTCTCAATTTCTTCCTAGACATTTCTCTCTGGAATTCAGTGACCTACAAAATACTCTTACCATACATCAACAGTCCTAAAATGTTGATGTGAAAGTGATAATGTTTTAATGATGGCAACAATTGTGCCTCACAGTACTACTTGAATAGAGCAGGACAAATTCTCTATAAAAGATGCTAATAAAATTTTAAAAAACACAAAACAAAGTCCTTAAATATCGTAGTCACAAGATGCCAATAAAATTGAATTTGTATCTAGCTTAATTCCACAATGGAAAAGTCAGCAGTTAAAGGGTAGATAAACTTCCCTTTGTCCCTCTTTTCCTGAGAAACTTTCAAATGTTGAAAATCAATTCCTTTTGTCCCCTTGTTATTCATCTGCTACACATTAAACAGAAACTCTGGGCATCGAGTGATTCCCGCAGGGCCTTTCATCTACAGAGCAGCCTGGTACAAATTAAATTCTTACTCTCCCTCACAAATTATAGATATGGATTGTAGTGGTCCATTGATTTATCAGTTCATGCTTTTGCTAGGTCAGCTTGGTGTGAGTAGCTGACTGTGATTCTTTATGTAAAGTTACTTTGGGAATGGGGGATTGTGGTGCTATATTAATTAATGCAGAGCATTAACATGTTGCAGGATCTATATTAAAAAGTGTTCTGTTATATGTTATGTATCAGTAACTTCCCACCTCCTTGAGTCATTTGGGATGTGTGTACCTCTCTGTCTCTCCCTGTGTGTGTGTGGGTATGCTGTAACACACTAGAATACTATTAAGTAATATTACTTCTGGCAGCAACATGCTATGAAAATAACCATCACAAGGGTTATTACAAATAATGTGGAAAAACAGACTGCAGAAGGCTCTTGGAAAAGTTTAATTGATGCAAGCATTGTTTCAGCTTTGGACTTAGGGAAGGGACTTTCACCCCAGGCATGAAATGTCTTTGGACAGCACCACTTATCCTAGAGTCTCCCTATAAAATCCCTTCTGTTTCAAGAAAACCGCACACATAAGCTAACAAACGCACGTACACACAGCTTGGGTTTTGAGTCTTGGGTGTGAGGAAGCTAGGAGGACTTCCCTTTAATCTGTTACCCAGAAAATATACGAAAATCCTTTTTTGGCAGAGTTATTCTTTCAGGTCTTTAATCAGCAGCAGACTTAATCAGCTCTCAATTTCAGATGTACCAAGACCCCTTAAATTATTCTAATTCCTATCCCACCCAAAGATTTGTGTCTATGTCCAATATCACCTTCCCTTGTGAGCTCTTGGATTCAACCCCAGAACATTCTACAGAGTGGAAACTGTCTTCTTCACTGACAAGCGCGGCCAAGGCCTCACCTCGCTCGAATCCTCCTGCTGATTGATGACAGCGAGCGCATCCTCTGCCGCCTGCCGCTTGGCCTCAGCGACCGTGCGCTCCATCTTGGCACGCTCCGTCGTGATCATGTCGTGGGCTTTACGCTCGGCCTCTGACACGGCCTTTTGCAGCTCGGTCATGGCCTGGCGCTTCACCTCGTTGACCGCCTCCTCTGCGCGGGGGCAGCCGGATCAGACAAGAGAACATTTCTGTTAGCGCCGACCTTGGAAATGGATCGCTATTAGATAGAAATCTACAGAACAGGGTCACTCATCCCTGTGACTCCCTAAAATATCAGCAGATTTCTGAAATTCCCTTAGGGAACCAGTGAGATTTTTTTTTTTTCTTTCTTTCAATGTTGGATCACTAACTACAACTTTTCTAGCAAACAAGTATACATCCATAAATGAGTTTGCGACCACACTAAGGAGTTATGATCAAAAACAATCGTAAGAAACTGGTCTGGATGATTCAACCACATTGAGAAGGTGGTTTCTCACAATGCTACCGGTTAATATTAAGGAAGTACATGTTACAGTCTTTAGAACGAGAGGGAGTTGATGTCATACATACTATATATATAAGTGCAATTATTCCACTGGTCAAAAATACGGCATATTAGTAAAAAAATGCAATTCATATAGCAACTTATTTCATGTAGACCTTTTAAAGAAAATCGATGAAAACAGACAATCTTGGTTTTCTTTTTCTTATGTTATATCTGAGTAACGTGGTTGCGCGCTTCATAGATTAAACGATAGGGATCTTTTTTAAAAAATCATTTTCTCAGTTCTAAATGTGAAGTTTTTCACCATTTTAATATATTCACCATTCTTAAATACATTTCTCAAAACCAACTGTTGCAATAAACAAATACAACTGTATCACACCACAGACCAGAACAATCAAGCTTGACCGTAAACCTGCAAGGTGTCAAATTAGCTCCTTACTTTTGGCTGTGGGAAGGGTGTAAAGATTTGACTAATGTACAACATAAGATTGACAACTAAAACAAGTAATTTCCATTTTTAAAATTAACTGTTCTAATTAACAAGGGGAAAAATATCCTCCCCCTGAATTAGTTTATCTAATTTTCATCTTTATTCAAAGCAAAATGACAATGATTAATTGAAAATTTAATAAGCAGTAATTATTAACTTGGCAAACCTAGTACCAATTAACACTCTATTAAAACTAATTATGACATGTTTCATTCAAGTGTTTGCACTTAATTGTTTCACCCACTTAAAAAGCACCTTAATTAAATGTTCTGTTTAATTAAAAACATAGATTCCTAATAAAAATGTTTTACTGTAGATTAAAAATGTAAGAGATGCAAGTACTTCTATGGTTTCTTTAAATTTCTGTGGTTTATTTCACACATCTATATAGGCCTATCAAAAACCCTCCACTAGTAATTAGCTGTCATGACTTTGTGGCCTCCTGTCATTTTAACAGCATTATTTCTGTTAAAGTTTATTGATTTGCAATTACTGTCTACCAGGCTGTATACGTTAAAATATAAGAGAAGGATTCATACTGGAAATATTAACTAAAATATGCTAAGCCTACGTTAGTTGCTTTAAGATATGCATTTAAGATCTAGATAGAACATTGCACAGAGCTTACAGCAACTCCTTCACCACAGGGTGAAAAGATGCCTTTATTACCCTATCATAAGCAACTCAGGGCACCAGGGAGGTACTGCCCTTCTAACTATACAGCCAGGGTCTAATTTAGTTTGAATATTCAAGGTGAATTAAAATTCTATCTAAGTGGTAATACAGGACAATAATTTTTGCTTATGATCAAAGCTGTAGCTTGACTAATTGTATATGCAAATCAGGCAATTTATATTTAAATTATGCATTCCTATTCTAATCCCACAGGCATATACAGATCAGCAAAGAGAATTGGTAGGACATTTGCAAGGTGCTTGAATATTTATTACCAACTGCAAACATTCACTGATCATTTGAAAAAGAAACATACTGAAGAAATCATTCAGTTGCAATTTAAAATCCATCTTTATATTAGATTTTCCACCAATTTTATAAAGACCTTTTGTAAATTTACAGTGCGTTTTGTTACCTTTCCTGTTGCTTTTGAAAATACTACTTTTAGGGGACCACTCATGTACCCTTTACCATTTGTTATGATTTCAAAAATTTTAAAAGGTAAGTTGTCATATTATTATATTGTATATTAGGACAACATGCAAAATTTTTTCAAAGTCTCAGGATTAAATAATAGTGTTATCAATGCTATTGTACTGATTTTGGTAACTGCACTGCATTGATAGATAAGAGAATAAACATTACAATATTTAGGGTAAAAGAAAATCACCTCTGCAACTTACTCTCAAATATCTGGAGAAAAAAATAACAGAAAGAAAGGGAGGGAAGAAGAAAGGAAAAGTGAAAATGTGTTAAGGCAAAATCGGGAAAAGTGGATGAAAGTTTTTACAGAATTTTTAATAATTTTTTTTTTGCAAAATTTCTGCAAGTTTGAAATTATTTCAAAATAAAATGGTATCAGATGTTATATAGTGTACTGTGAAGCATGATATACTTTTTGTACTTTTAATTTCTCTGAAAAAACAATTTTCAGAGTTCTACCCTTTTGATATTTTCAAATACTTTTAACTTTATTTACTCATTTTTCCCCCACAAAAGTAACATACAAAATCATTGCAGGAATGTTATAGGTTTTCTCCTTAAAAAAAAAAAAAAACATTTTGCCTTTAGCAAATTGTAGAATCTGGGGGGAAAGATTTTCAAACTGTGTCAAGCCTGAGTGTAGATGTCTGCCCTTGATATTCTTATCGCACCTAGAAATGGTTTTAAAGAAGCCTACAAAGATAAATTTTATAAGCAGCTTTGAGATTTCCAGATGAAACTGTCATCTGTAGTATAAAATACTCCTTAAAATTTAGTGTCCATCCATGGAAAACTTTTCATGCAGAACATTAGGGATACCACTATGAGAATATAAATACAATCGACCACTACCAAGTCTTATTCTAGATAGAAGACCAAATGTAGATAAGCATGTGTAAAAATACTCCAATCATTTACTTGATAATGTTAGGTCTGACCAGTCTCAGAGTATACATGGCCACAATAAAAACATGATTATTCTCGCTACCTTCTAAAGTCCACTCAGAACTGGTTTCAAAAACCCACAAAACAGTGAAGAAAAAGAAAAATAGTGTATTCAACAGATTCCAATATGTCAACTTAAAAAAAAAAAAACTAAGTGGAAAATGCATAGTGCAGTTTTGAAGCTGCTTCCAATTGCTTACCACTTATGGTAGAACCTCCTTTGTGCATAGCTATTCAAGTTGACTTTCCAACAAAGGTGGTATATTCAGAAAAATCTGCTCTCACTTAATAGCTGTCCAACAAAGACTTGAGCAGATAATGGCACAGAAGAAATTTGGATTACTCAAGACTTTCCTGTCAATTTTTCTTTGTGAACTATCAAGGGTTTAACTTAAATACACAGAAATAGGGAAAAGCAAAGACTCGCTCTTCTGCTGTCCAAAACGGCAATTCCTTATACCTCATATTGCAATAAGTTGCACTGACAGTTTTAAAAGGAAAGAGAAAAATGGTCTGAAGGAAGATGTAACAATTTTTTTCCTTCCTGAAAGGTGGCAACCAGCACATCTTAAAAGCATAGAAGTAGCCCATGGCAATTTACCACCTAGAAAAATCTTAGAGTTGATACTGTAAATCTAGTAAGCTAAGCAACATATATATTTAGCCTTCAAGCCAAATGGATCTACCTGATTGGCATATTGGACAAGCATGAGAGCTTCTAGGGCCATAATATAACCTAGTAAGCCTAGAATACTACCAGGTTTTTGAAACTCAACATTTTTATAAAAATAGGTATTTTTTTAAATCTATAAAAACACCTGGATAAGAGCCAAGTGACCAGAGTTAGCAAGTTGGTTAGAGCCTCAACAAGGTGGACAGAACTAGACATGGCTGATTAAATCATATGGCTGAGAAATACTTTCATTTTAAAATGAAAAACCTTCCCCTTAACTCTTGCTCCTGGTGCAGGAATAGCATGATCCAGGTTCTCAACTCCAACTATTGAGACAGTTGGAATTACAGCAACTCAGTATCACAGTATGTGCTTGTCACATCATTTTTGGGTCTTGAAACAGGTTTATGTTTTATCTCCTGGGCTAATTCTTACACAGCTTTGCCTCAACAATTAGAGTGCTAAAGTTTTACCAAGATCTGAACTTCTTTAAGACTGATAGGTCAATGAGTCATTGGGCACTTAAAATCTACTGCAAAATGTAATGTCTATTATATAGGGAAACAAAAATAAAAGTACAGCAATTTTGTCATTTAACTTAAAAACTAATTTAGCTCTGCTCATTTAATATGAATTAGGACAAATGATTGTGTTTTTTTTTTTCTTAAATATTTATTTATTTATGCATACAAGAACTGGAATATAGCCCAGAGATGGGAGGCGGAGTTTGGGGCAGAGAGGGTGAGAGGATTCACCAGAGACAGAGTGGGGAACAGAACAGGCAGACTGACTGAAATACACTGCTGAGGGGAGCAGTGTGTGAGACAGGAGAGGTCTGCTGCCACATGTGGGTCAGCTCGGCTCCCTGGCCTCAGCTCCCTGGGCAGGAATGGAACTTGTGCTGCAGTGGCTGTGGATAGCTTCATAGTACTGAGACTTAACACCTTGTGCCACCCTGGAGGTCCCAAAGGATTGATGTTAAATATTGGCTGTAATGACATTTTTGAGTTTTACATTTCTGAGTGCCACAAGAAGTCACATCAACTAGATTTCATGTGAGTTTTTAAGGAATTCATAGGAAAGGGTTAAGAATGCAATTTAATTGATAACTATATCAAGTTTCTTTTTCATAAAGAAAAATTACATGAAAGCTGAGCCCTTATATGCCAAGTTCATTCTGAAGCCATTCTTGTCTTCATAAATAGGGGTTTATAATGGAAATGTTGTCAGACTTTCAATTTGTGCTATCAAATGCCACTAAAATAAAAACTATTTCATGTTCTAATCGGGCCTGGCTTAAGAATATTAATCAGGATTTTAAAACTTGGTTTTGTGGGGGGCTTTTTGTTGTGTTTTGTTCGATTTTAGTTGTTGTTGTTAGCAGTAAAGTCCTTTCTTGTCATGCTTCACATCATTGCATTAACAACTGCACACAGCTGCCAGAACACTAAACTCATGTTTTTAAACAATTCTTACCAGCTTTCTTCCAGATCTCCTCTGGCACATATCCAGAAGCAGGCCTGTGAAGGAATTCCCGATGCGCATCTATGAAAAGGATAAGGAGTGGGTAGAGAGAGGGGGAAACGTACCATAAGTACTGTTGTGTCATTACCCAGAATGGAAGTAAGCAAATGCCCATTCTCTTGGCTTCTCTACAGAACTATAATTCTAAAAGGCTGAGCATTTCTCTTATAGAAAATAAACAAAAATAGCAAAGCCAATCATCAAAGCTCAAGGAAAACAGAAGGTCGTTGTCCTAAATGCTTTGTGTTTAAAGCCAAAGTCACTTTATTGCTTTTATTACACAATATGGTATTTGGAGCACTGTTTCCAGCACCCCTTCACTAGTGGAATTTCTATGGCATATTTTATTTTGTTAAAGAACATAAACTGTATTTGGTAAATTTCCTTTCAAGAGTCAAATTGGTAGTTTGAACATCAAATGCTAGGATAATGTAATTTTCACACAGATATTTCCACCACTTTTCAACAATGAGTCTTACTCCATAGCTAACCAGTTCTCACACTTAATTACTTCTTAAAAATCTCACTGAGCATCAAAAATTTTTCATACAAATTAGATCATATGGATTTGACATGGATGGAAGCAGGAAAGAATCATTAAAATGGATTCACCAAATAGAATTTGCACACACTTTTCAGAAATTAAGTTTTGCCTCAAATAAAATCCTATGCTGCTTATCATGCTTATCAAATTTTATCAAATTTTAAAACTTTGAAAAAAAGCACATTAATAAAATTGACCAAGAAATGCTAAGCTCCACAATTACATGCTCATGGAAATGACATGAAACCTTTTATAATTTACACCTGATTAAAAATAAATGTATTAAGTATATATATGCCTTGATAGCTAAAGTATGCATTACATGTCTTCCAATTAGGATTCAATAAAGGCCTATGATTTGGAAGTTTGGAGTGAGAAATCACTTTAATTTTGTAAATATTACCATCGTTTGATCCATGTTAAATTCTGAGTATCTCAAACTTGCTATCCATGAGCGTAAGAAACATCAAGCAAACTGATTTTTTTTTAAACAATACTTTACCTAATAGTATAGCAAAGGACAAAGAAATTCAATCCAGTCTGATATGCTAAGTTACTCAAAGTTCATGCACGAAAGATGCTAATTAGCAATTCAAAGCCCCAGAGTCAGTTCTAGTGCCCAGTGAAGTTGAATATTGGCTTTGTCATCTACTAGCCACGTGACATTAGGCAAGTTAGTTTTCTCCATGTCTCAGTCACACACTTCATCTGTGCAGTGGGAACAACACTAGTACATTTGAGAGTCCTACTGTGAGCAATGAGCGAGGTACTTACTATTATGTCTGCCATTAGTTGTTATTACCTCATTATTATCTTTCATTATTATTTAGCATGTTGACTGGAAAGAATGGACATGCTTATTTCCTTAGAAATAACTAAGGTAAAAAGAGCACCATAAAGTGTCTTTTTCCCCCCCAGCAGTTAAATCCACATAGAACAATAAAGAAAATAAAATCCTGCAGGAGGCTTGGAACAACGATATTCAGCAGCACTTTTTAACTGTATGTCACTTGGGAATAGAAGTTATTTCTCTATTGAGTGATTCACTGTCTGAGTTCTTAGCAATTCCTTAAATTTCTTAGATGATGGTTTCATAAATTTTATTTGGCCTCATGAATGTTAATAACTTGCCGATTTACTCAAAGATAACGCACAGGGCTCACCTTTCCATGTGCTGTACAGTGGAGCTATCAGGGCTCACCTTTCCATGTGCTGTACAGTGGAGCTATCAGGGCTCATACACCACCCTGGAAAGCTGTTTTTAGTATTTTACCTTCTTGGAAACCTCTCCCTCAAGTTCTCAAAGACACTAGCAAAGTGTCTTTTGAGAAAAACTCAAACTTCACTTGATCTAGAAAGCCAATGAAAGTACCAAAGCCAATCAAGCAAAAGTGTTTTTAAGCCCTACCCTAGTTTTAAAAGAAATTGTTTTTCTGAATACCAGCAGAATCTAAAAGCAATATTTTTATGAAATACACATACACAAGCCCTCCCCAGTTCTAAGTCACTGTGTTCTGGGTAGCCATCAGATTTAAAATGTAAAAGTTGCAGTGACAGGTAATGTACTCTTCAGAAAGCCATTTTGATACACAGATAAATACTATAGTAGCTGCAGAAAGCCAAATGATTTAACATAAATCTTCTCTTCTGATTAAGTAGCAGCAAAGTCAATAGCAAACTGAGTTTTAAAAAATGAAGAAAAAAAATCCTTTATCAATAATACGAGAGAGAACTTCTCTTTAGGTCTTTCTTGTTTACAATACTGGATCATCTAGATAATCCTATGCAAAACACAAATTTTCTAAGGCTCAGTTTATTTTTTTTAAGATTTTTATTTATTTTTGTGTAGAAGAACTGGGGTGTAGGCCAGAGGTGCAAGTGGGGTGTGTGTGGAGTGGGGAGGCTTCATCAGAGACAGAGTGGGAGCAGAGCAGGTGAATTCACCAAAATACACTGCTGAGGGAAGCGGAGGGCAGGAAAGTTGAGGTCTGCTGCGCCATATGGGTTAGCAGCTCCCTGGGCTGGGGATGGAACTCAGGTCACCTCAGTAGGCCACAGCAGACAGAGAGCAGAGACTTAAGCTCTAGGCCACCAGGGAGGACCTCTTAAGGCTCAGCTTCGAAATAAGCTAATTTTTAACCATTGAATCTTGTCCACATAAAATATCAATTGTTCTAAAATGGATAGAAAAAGACATTAGTGCCTGAAGGAGATAGTTCAAAATATGAAATGCTTAAGGCAGCTATGGCAAACTATGCAAAAAATCCTTCTAAATTAAATTTTGTTTATTTGGGAAAGTAAATTGCTGAGGGGCACAGGGGTGGGGGGCTGGACTGCAAGAGGAGACAAAGAGAAGGGGAGCCTCCAGAAGGTAACATGAAGAGAGGTAGTCAAGGTAAAAAGTGAGGGGAATGTAACAAGAATGTGAAAGAACAGAAATAGCAATCTATGATGTAAGACGAGATGGAAGATGCACTACACTAGATACAGAGACAAGATTACTGGATACAGCAAGGGCTGCCATCAATATACATGAAGGGATGAGCCGATAGCCTGTGCTGAACAAGTGTGACCTCATATGACCCAGGACAGCAATGCTCAAAGCTTGGCAGCACCTAGGTATGGCCTTCATCCTGTAGTGGGCAGAATGAGGCTGTGATCATGACAAAATCTACCATCAAGAAAAAGGAAGGGTTAAGTGAGTTCAGCTCTACAAATGCTACCTATTTTTGCTTTGAAGGATAATACATAAAATCTCAACATGTTTCAGAAGTTCAAAACCAACCTAGAAGCAATCAACTGCTCTAGGGTTTCCAGTTTTAACAAAAACACCTAATGCTCCAGGATATAATTTCTTCTTTTTTAAAAAAAAGATGAACATATTTAATTAATAGTCATATCTTTTTTAAACCCAATATAATGAGCTACATTAGACTTTTCAATATTGTAGGTACTTCAAATTAGGAGCTAAGCTGAATGGTCTTGAAATGAATTCTATGATGTGATGTAGAGGAATCATCAGAAGTGCATAAAATTCCAAACTCTGATGTACAGATATATCCTGAGTGACTTACTGCTGTATAATCTGGCAGTGTAAGCTGAATAATATATTCTTCGTTCGGAAGCAAACTGTTTTAGTACAAATTTGTATGATAAATAACTGTCCCAGAGGTACAACAGATTTACTATATTTAAGACAGAATTCCCCCTTTCTAGCTTCTCTGCCTATTAAAGTAACTACCTAAAAATTACTATTTAAAAACACTTTCTGAAAGGAAAAACACCCAAGAACCTATATAATTTCATAATTCATAATTCTTGAGAGCCAAGCAAAAACACTAGATTCATGTACCACTATTTTTAAAAGTTCCTTTTGAGATTGCATGTTAGAAATAATAACAATAATAGTTACTATTTCGGGCACATCTACTATGTGTCAGGCACTGTTCCATATGCTTTATACCTATTAATTTATTTAGCACAGAAACACCTAGCAAATATTATTACCATGCCATTTACAGATGAGGAAACTGAGACACACAGGATTACTTGCCAAAGCTTTATGAAACTAGTAAGGAAAGAAACCACAAATTCAAATCCAGCCTGCTCAGAACCTGTACTTTCAACGCTTCATGCTAAATTTCCTGAGGATTTCTACATTGATGAGAACTGCTACAATTCAGTCACAAGGCAATCATAAAACTTACCTGTCGGAACTACTGGGGGTGAGGAGAGATTATTAATCCAACAATTTTTGAAACCTTTTATGAACAATCAATTTGATTTTTGAAACAAACATAAAACCTCATCTGACATGTCTCTTTTTGGCAGGAACTAATCCTTTACCAAAACATACATGAAGGTAATTTCTAGATTTCTTAACGCTTTATCATGATATTCTAACACAGAAAAGGAAAACAGGAAAATGTATTCATATTTCAGAGTTTCATGCCTCAGTTTCTGACATTAGTCTTAGATCCAGCATATTTTCTTTAGCTCTCTCACAAATACAAGCTGCACTGTAGAAAGATTCTAGACCTATCCATGGTAATAAAAAGATAGTATTGCAACTTAAGAGAGTGATATGAATAGTACAGCAAGAGAAAAAGACAAGATGACAAAAGGAAAAGAGTAAGAGGACCCAGATAAATACTTAGAACGTAAAGCTAACCAGCAACTACCTATCTACAAGTGATTCTACTTCAGTGTTGGAATCACTCAATTCTGATGACATAAGTTGTTCTTCAGTGAAGTATACCATGATCCAAAATTTATATATGTATAGAAAAAGCCATACTTTGAAAACAGAGTTGCTTAAAAAGTTAGCTTAACAAAAAATGTGAGCTGAGTATTTGGCATTTTCCCTGGAAAGCAGATGAGTAATAATGAAAATCTATTATTTTAAGAAAAAAACTATTATTTTGAAAAGTCCTTCAAGATATCAACTCCTAATGTTATAAATCAATGTTACCTTAAAAAAAAATCAATAAAAGATAAAATGTACATCTAAAAGTATGTGTGGGAGAGGGCGGAGCTCAGGGATAGAGCATTTGAATGAAGACATCAGACTTTTTTTTTTCACTTAAAGGATGGAAATAATATTATGGGCTCATTTTTATGTACTCATTTTTTGTACTCATTTTAAAAACTGTTTGAGAGGCTATTCAATACAGAGTATTTAATAGCTGGGGAAAGCTCCAAAATTCAATTAGTAACAGATTAATCACCTTATCTTACTAATCCCACAAAAGTGAGTTAATACTATGGGCATATTTCAAAAGTGAGATTGGGATTGAATTTAACAGAATAACACATCAGTCATGGAAGTTACATTCTCTTCTGTGCAAGTACAATTTAAAAATGCTAAGAATGTGTATAAGGCCAATATGTCCAGTGTTTCCAAGCTAAAGATGTAAGCAGGACAATATTTTAAGTTAAATAAAGCTTCTATAATACTACTCCAAAGGTCACATTTGAGACCCAACAGGAGCTTAGGAACTGAGAGGATCAAGCTGGAAGAAATACATATAACATAGTGGTGTGGAAATCTGTATACATAGATACACAGAAAAATACAGAGTGCAATCTCAACACACACAGGCCCACACTATACACTTTCCAAAGAGACTAAATAGATTTACCAGCCCCAAATCTCCAATTCCACACACAACAATCCATTCATTTCCAAAACCCAGGGAGAGAACACTGTAGAAAGCATTAATGTAAATGGCTGTGGCTCATGATTACAAACTACCTGTTCTCTTACAGCTGCAGTCCAGCCCCACAAAACTCAAGGCTTCAAGAATCCAGCTAAAGACAAACAGTAAAATAGCTGCTGATGCTAGAACTTGCATATTGTGTGGCTCTTGACCGGTTCCCCCTTGAGTTGTGGTTAGTTCTTAATAGGCACTGTAACAGTTCAGTGTCTCTGGCTGATTTAACAAGCTAAATGAAGAAACGCTGGTAGCCTTTGAGTAATATAATGCACAAAAACTTAAAGACAAATTACCTTCTCATTTTTACCAAAAATTTGAAATCACCAAGCATTATTAACAGTATCATTAATGTCCTCATACCTAAGACTGGGTTTTTAAATGAAGCTGATTCTTTTGAGTACAGAGCAGGGCAACTAAACCTATCTTCCTGGAGAAGAATATAGGTCAGCGTCACCAGAACCCAGATGGCACAGTGGTTAGACACAGAGAGGTCCTATGACCTGTGTTAAAAATAACTCCCCTAGGTATGGAGTCCTATCAATTTATGACATTTTCCTTTTAAAATGGACAGCAAGTAATACTAATTCTGTCTGTCCAGAGGACTGAATTCATGTGACCATCATCACCACACTACAGGGGTCTCCTTGCCTATTTCCTCAACTAGATCAAAAGTTCCTGAGGGGAAAGAACAAAGAAACTGTTTTCCCTTGTTACAGTGTCTAACAGCACATAGTAAGCACTCATTAAACAGTATTGACTTGTACTTGAACAGGTATTAACCTGTTCAATAGAATTGTCTGAACTGTGTATTTTTTCAAAAAGATTTATTTATTTATTTATACAAGCACTGGGTACAGTCAGAAGCGCGGGAGGGTGAGAGAATTCACCAGAGCCAGAGAAGGGAACAGAACAGGCAGACTGAAGAAATACACTGCTGAGGGGAGCAGTGGGTGCAGCAGGAGAGGTCTGTCACGCCAAGTGGGACCCTCGCCCGGCAGCTGGGGATCAAACCGGCGCTACAGAGGCTGCGAACAGCTTCACAGTGCAGCGCTCAACCACTGCGCCACCACGGGAGGCCCTAAACTATATATTTTTATACCCAAAGTTTGACTTAAATAAAGCTGTCAATTTTTGCCTACAGTGGATGGATGGTTACAAATATCTCTTTCTTTTTCCCAAACAGTTCTGACATCAATAACCAAGTTTTAATCACGATAAGGAAATTTAAAAAAAAACAAAACAAGTTGTTTATTCTACTCTGCTATAAATAGGTCCATTTGGACTAATGTTGGTATAAATTAAATATAAACCGATTTTCATTGTTAGCCTTAATATAATGTGACAAATACACTTTTTGCTTTAAAATATGCTTTAAAATTATGCGTGTGAGGAAAATTAAGTGTCTTGGAATCTTCCTTCACTCAATACTTATTATAGTTACAGGCAGTCAGCATTTAGGGATAGGCAGGAATTGACAAATCTAACAGCAAAGAAAACTTTATTGGCTAGGAACAATTTTGATTAAAAAGAAAAAAGATAATACAATCAATAGCCATAATATACTCTCAAGTTTTTAATTTCTGACAATCAGCCATGGATATTTAGTTTTGTTTTACAGCACAGACTATACCTCCATCTAAGTAAGCTTAACTGGTGTGAGCTAAACACTTATGAAAACAGGATGAGATAACAGGGATCAAAACAAATCCATAGCTACTAAGTTTACTCAGATGGAATCTACTTGCAAATATCAGCAAAATAGTAGATACCCTATTCTTCCTTTAGGAAAAAGTTTTCAGACAACACAAAAATTCTTACCCCTCTAAGATTTCTTTCCATATATTGGGGATTATATTCTATTAAAACTCCAGCCATTTCCAAATACCAACACTAAATATAAATGTGGCTAACTATTAGCACCCAATTGCTAAAACACAACTATATTAACAGCCCCATAGATTAAGCAATGTAAGTTCAGGTTTCAGGCCAAAGCATAAGAAAAGAAAAACATCTTTATCACTATTTTCAAGTGGCAGTGGGTAAACTATTTAGCCTTTAGGTTTCTCCTCCTGGAGGGATTTGGAGGTAAAATGTTTTAATAATAGCGGTTGAACGCTGGGCTGCGAGGCTGCCCTCAGCCTCTGCAGCGCCAGTTAGTTCCCTGGCTGCAGGCAAGGGTCCCACCAAAAAAAAAAAAAAAAAAAGTAACACACAGCTATAAAACTGTCATAGAGGTCGTGTCTTGCTTAACAATCACACAACACACACCCCTGTGTGCAGTGCTCTCCGCCCCTGGTGAGTGGCAGCATAAAAGTTCCGAGAGAGGCTGCCAGAAATACAGATACCCCAGGCCCTGCCCTCAGATTTTTTTTTTTTGGGCAAATTAAAGGCAGGGTCCAAAGAAGTATATAGTAGGGAAAAATACACACTTTGGTGATGCATCTGAAATTCAGCTTTGAAGGTTTTCCAGGAGCTTAAACAATAAACTGAAAAAGGAGTTCAAGTTTTATGATCACCTATGTTTCAACCGATCACAAAGCCTTTCTGAAGATGATAAATCAAGAGTTTACTTTTCTGAAACTCCCTGCACATCTTGTTTTTGAAAAGACAGCTGAAAATAAAATCAGTGTTAATAACAGAAAAAAATAACTGTTCAATATGCCCATTTGAAGAAAAGGTACCTAATGCAACTGGGTCTGGGTTGACAGGACTCTGCTGCCTGGAGTGGCTGCTGCTACCGCTGCCGCCCTTTTTTAAGTCCTCGGCATCGCTGTACCGCCGTATCCAGTAATTCAATTCCTCTCGGTCCGCTTCCTGACATCGCCTTAGGACAGTGAGAGATCGCCTTGTTTTTTCTACCATGTCCATTATGCAGTTTAACAGCTAGGTGAGAAACAGAGGAGGAGGAAGGAAGAACATGTCAATCGCCACAACTTAAAGACTTTGGTGGACACTGAAATTATCCTAGGACAATGAAGGAGGGTATTTCATTCCTGGAGATTTCAGTCTATTGGAAGATTAGATTTGAAATTGAGATCCAATAGATGAGTATACCCAATGGAATGAAAACAAAGTGGAAGGTGCAGACATGGGTCAGCTTAAGACCCACAGCCAGGAAAAGCATCTTCCAAATACTAATTCCATCGCTGTAAATCCAAAATGAGCATTTTGCAACAAAATAGCAGCCCATTGATCTGGCTTTCAGGACTCTTTTTCCATGACCTAAACATTTCTTGTATTTACATGGCTTAGATAACAATGTAGAAAACAAACTGTGTATTCTACTTCAAACATTTTCCTCATTTTTCCCCTCAAGAATAGGAGGAAACAAGTATCACCACATTTTTATGTTATCACAAAATCTTTCTCCAGCTCTTTTCAAAACACTTTGAACCTAAATGTCTTACATGGTCAAGATGTTTCCATTCCTCTGCCCATTCTCTGTCTGTTAGTCTGTGATCAATCATCTCTTCTTGACGTGTGCCATGCAACCCTATAAACGTAAAGAACAAGTCTCAAATCACCCTAAAGCATCCAGTACACAATCCCTCTGCACACAGGCACTTAGTAAAGATGAAGTAGACAAACTAAACACTGTGAAAATACATTCAACTTTGAATGGAGACATGAGTCATACTCAGATTCAGAGTTACCTAATGGGCTGCTCACAGAATAACAATGTTAGAACTAGAAGGAATTTTTGAGGTTATCTGGTTACAACTTTCCTTTTACACAGTGAGGAAACAGGGAGTCAAGTGACACCATCCTCAGAGATAGTTATACATATAATGTTCCAAAGTGAACAAATAAATATATCCAAGCTCTTTAATAAATATAAGAAACCACAAGGAGACATTAGGTGGTTTCAAAGTGTGGCTTTCCTGCATTAAAAATAAAGACAACACAAACTGTTTTACATGAGCAGGGATATGTTTTTCTAATAAAACAAGCATGCAGTTTTCCACATTTCAGCATCGTATAAATGAACACAATCTTATCACACACATATATCCATTATTAAATTAGATCATGGAGAGGACTTGGAGAGCATAAAAGGTACATACACTGATTCAAATTTACCAAAAAATATAGACTGGGCATCATCTATGAAAAAAAAAAAAAATCCACTATCCCAGATCTAATTTGGGACAAACATATAAATTCATGCCTTGAAACTCAAAATCCCAGTTTGGAGTGCTTAACTTATGTATTAACGTTCTTTCATATCACAGCTGAAATACCACCATGAAACAGTGGTACATGCTCACCAAGCTTACCAATGAACATCAATTAAAAGTGCATCCAATGGGAAATAATCAAAATGGGGAATGTGCCTCAATGAGAGGACAGGGCGGGAAGCTCTGAACAGAGATAGCCAGAGATTAGTCGCTCCTCTTACAAATCTATTATGAATGAAATGTCTTCTGTTCTATTGTAAAGGAACACATTGCGCTATGACACTATTTTCCATTTTAAATGATTAAACTATTCTTTTTGGGTTGCCAATTCTCATTGTTACTCTACATAGAAAAAAGTCTGGCATGGTTTGGGCTTCTGAGTAGATACTCATGCTCCTACTCTGAGGGTATTATGCAAGAGTTAATTGATGATAAGCATTAAGGGGCACTGAGTTCCACTTTCTGTACCGTCTGAGTGATTAGAAAACCTTTTTAGTTCATTTGCAGAAATAAGCATGAGTCACATGACTCTTTTCAGCCAACCCAGAAATGAGATTTAGCTTATAACTGATGGACGTGAATACAATTTATGACAGCTTTTTCTTAGATTAAGTAAAAAGCTAAATATAAAACATCTGCATCCTTCCTGTCCAATTAGAACATATTCTAAGGTAACATTTTAAAAGTTAACATTGTCAATGCCACCTATTGGTAACAAAGTAAAATTGCAAATGTTTTAATAATTTGCATACTAGAAAAGACACTGGGGAAAAGTCATATTTAGTTATTGCTGCTTGTTGTGACTATTTCAAATTGAAATGTTTGCAAATATGTAATTTTTGTTGACTTATTTGTTGCCTGTGTTTTAGGGGAAAAGCTCTACCATTTCAGTGAGTCATCACAGAAAATAACCAGAGTAATGAAGATAAAAATGTGGCAATGACTTTCATGATGGAGGTATTTTGCTATTTGCCTTTAGGGACAAAGAATGAACCCCAGAGGTCTCGAAGATTTCAAAAATTCAGCAGATTAACTCTATAATGTTTCAAGCTTTGATACCTGGAATAACATTAATTAGCAACAGGATGCCTGTGGCTAGTGGTATTCCAGAACCTACAGAACAGTGCTAAGCTTTGCCTCATTTAAAAAAAGTACATTAGAAACATTTTGAGCCCAACTTCTTGGTGAAAAAGAAAAGTAGGACATTTGCTGCTTTTTAACTCTGGAGGTTGTTAGGTATAAACAAATCTTTAAAAAGAAAAAAAAAACCCACACTCAATTTTTTTACATTTATTAATTCTCTACTTTATACACTTAAGCATTCATAACCACACAATTTTTTATTTATAGTCATTAGACCAGAGGGATGCACTAGGGGGAAAAGAGCTCATAATTATTAAAGCACATTTTCATTTGTGGGAGATTTGACACTAATGTTGAGTCTTAAACTGGTTGCTAAATAGGCAAAAACTCTTAGTTTACTTATAAACTAATGCTGCTTGTAAAGTTATTTTATTAAAGGATTCTAGTAAGTATATGTCTCTACATCTAATAAGCATTGATAAATCATACCAGACTCAGTATACCTTTATGACAACTTTTATATTCTCAAATGGCAGCCTGATGCAACAGCACAATTTGTTACTCACACATCAAGACTTGATTTTACATTAACACACACTAAACCCTGCCAGACTTTAGGGATGGTTAAGTAGTGGTACATATTTATAGAGATTAGCACTATTAGTTTTATAAGCTAGTATAATTAAAAGGTAAGGAACATGGTCTGAAAAGAAATCACATAAAACCAGTAGGTACAGTTATAATTCATAAAGGGATATTATACATTACTAGATGAAAATATAATCATTGTAAATAAGTGTAGTTACTTCCTTGCTGTTTACTTTTAGTGTGGTATGGATTAATGGAACTAATAATTCACAAAATAGCATTTACTGCCTAAGACAATGGCCATTTCCTAACACCTACACAAAAAAGTACCTTGAATTGATCTTACAATGATCTGGTACTCCACTTGTATCTGAAAATAAACAATCATGGTTTGGGGGCACTGAGTCATACATAAGTAAATGGCAAGGATTTTGCTGAGACGGGGGTGTTATTACATATGATTTGGGGGTCAAAATATCAATCCCGACTGAAAAAAACACTTTTGTGAGCTCTTCCGAAATGGGAACTGAGCACACTAGACAGACTGACTATTAAGAAAACACAAATCTATATGGCTAACCATTTGTCCTACACAGTCAACAGATGTAGACATGACTATTGTGAGGAAGCTGACCTACTTTATCATCTCACAGGCAGGGCCTTCATATGCCCCACACCCTCACCCTAAACCACTCTTTCTGGCTTCCAAGCCAGAGGGTGTGGATAAAAGGCAAAAAACAGACTTTATCCGGGTTAAAAATCTAATATATAACTTCTGCTCATCCTGCTATCTCAGCCTGTGGCTAAAAAATAATGCCCCTGCGGTTCAAGCCTCAGACAACTGGTTGCCGCTGTTCTGAGGCCTGCATCCTCCGCTCTGCTTGGGTCTTCCACTTGCACTTCATTATTTATGCTATCCTTTTGCCAAATCCCCCACATCAGGAAAGTGTCAACAACCCACTGCAGGTGAAGGGTGTCACATGGGCTTAGGGGATGGACCATGAGGAGTGGATTTTCTGCTGCTCTCAATTTATAAACAGCTTGACACACCAAAAATTAAGAAATGAAAGGTGCCCCCGGTACAGTGCTCTGATACCACCACCTCAACTGCTGATCTTGTACCAAAACTTACCTTATTCATCATTTTTCTCATTTTTCATGATGGACCTGTCCTGTAGAAGGTACTATCTCCTAAATGCTTCCCTTCTGAATGTTTTATGCGGAAGGAATGGGCACAGACATATTTACCCCAAAGCCATTCCTTCTTTGGCATTGATTTTTGAAGACAACATTGTCAACATTAAATTGAAATACTGGCACTTTCTGGTTTTAAAAAAGTACACAAAAAAGTACCTCAAAGAACATCTGTTGAATTAAGCCACACATATCATGACATATTTTTCAAATACAAACTATCATGGAGGCTGGAAAAATCAAAATGAATTTAGAGACTATCTGAAATAAGACACAGTGAAAGAAAAACAATTAAAAAAAAAAGTATTTGTGGCAGGCAGACTGCACAAGAAATGTCTTGTGCTAAAACAAATTAAACGAAAATTTCACTCTGCATTTGTTAATACCATTCAGGGTTTTATATTAATTTAGAAGTCACCCCCCCCTCCAACCCCCCTCCCCAGAAAAATTTAACCTGGTGTCAAGAATGTAAGGGTCAATCGTTAAATAACATATTAATACTAACCAGGTTTCCTGATAAAGGAGACAATATAAAGAGAATGTTTCCCCATCACTGACTTCAAGCCTCAAGTTCAGCTAAGAAGTAATGATGCGAGGCTTTTAAGCATTCAATCCCACAAGAAGTGAAGAGATCCTTCAGTCTTACCCATAGGTCTGTTTCTGTCCCTGAGGTCCCTGTGGCTGGGGTGTCGATAGGAGTCCCTGTAGTGGTGGGCAATGGCCATATCATCCAAACGGTAATGCTGAGGTGGAGGTGGGGTAGGGTGAGGCAGGCCATTGGGCTGGTAGGATAAGCCGTTATTTGGACTGTACCGCTGGCCTGGGCTAATAGTGCATGGTCGCTTGCTTGGATGTTCTGAGTGCAAAGGCTCTCTGTCAAAGCCATTTTCTTTGGTTCTGGCGGGGGGAAGAAAAAGAGTTTGTTTCATAATGTACTCAGAAACCATGATAGTTCACACACTCACATTTGAACTTGTAACATAAACAGAATATTCCTTTAGTGGCCAGAAACATTCTAAACTCAGCTTCCCAGAAGACCCATGGGAATTCACTGAAACTCATATAAGGCTAAGTGATCGCAAGACTGCACAGAGGAGAAAATGTTTCACTTCTCAAATCAGCAAATCTCTTTTCAGTTGAAGCCATGTAGTTGGGTCACCAATGGAGAAGACCTAATCTCCCTCTGTACATTACCTTCCGTTCAAAACAGAGTACTTAATTTCTAACAAATTACCCTGAGATTGTACTTAGTGAAGGTTCATCAAGGAGGAACAGCATCATTCTCTTGATGAATTCTCAAGGTGTAGCTATTCCATTTACTTGACCTGGCATTTTCCAAGTCAGAGAACACCTGATACTGGAGCCACAGGTGGCTGCAAAAACCAAAATAAAATAAAGTTTAAAATTAAATTCTTTAGTAACAGTAGCCATATTTCAGGTGTTCAACTGCCATATGTGGCTAGTGGCTGAAATCCTGGACAGACATAGAACATTGCCACCATTCTGGAAAGTTCTATTAGAAGTGCTGATCAGGGGACTCCCTGATGGCCTACGGGTTAAGTCTCAGCGCAATCTTTGTTAGAGCCTGAGTTCAATCCCTGGCCAAAGAGCTAACCCACATGGTGCAACAGACATCTCCTGTCTTGCCCACTGCTCCCCTCAGCAGTGTATTTCAATAAATACACCTGTTCTGCTCTCTACTCTGACTCCGGTGAATCCTCTCACCACCTGCACCTCTGGCCTACATCCCAATTCTTCTATGCAAAAATAAATTAAAAAAACAAAAACATCAAATGAAAAAAAAAGTGCTAATCAAACTCAACTAATAAAATAAAGCAATGCAATGTTTGGCTTTACCGTGAGTCCCTGAGATAACTAATCATTCATAATTAGCCAGGGAACAGATGAAGTATCTAGGTGAATGCCCTTGTTTTAAAGTTGAGGAAACAGCATGTCCAGAGAATTTGTGTGACCAGTCTGGGGTCAGTGGATTGTAAGGCAAAAGGAGCACACCCTAATACACAGAACCCTGAACTTGACTTTCAGAAGGAATAGCCTCTAAGATGGAATCACTGCTGCTATTATTATCAAACAGAAGTAGAGCTAAGGACATCATTGCCGCTGAATATCTCTTTTTTAACTCAATATACTCAGTAAGACAGAAACAAAACACATCCAGCTTTGATTGACTAGAATCGCAGATCTCAAACTAATTTTTCACTTACTAGCTAGCTCTTCTCACAGAGCAGTCATCTGTCCCAGACCTAGATTCTTGGGAAATATTCCCCATAAGAATTCAAATAAATCACAGCAGCTGCAGATTTCCACATGTCTTTTTACTTTTAGATTGTAAACAATAACAGAGGCCCTTAAAACAAGTTTCCTCCTTTCCTAACATCTCGGACAGCTTTTGTCTGATAATATGGAGGAAACTATCTGGAAATTGAGAACAGAGATCATCAGGGACAACAGGAACCACCCTTTACCTCCCTTTAGGGAGGAGCCCAGTGACAAAGCATACACACCAGATTAAGAAGGATAAATAGAGGGCCTCCCTGGGGGCACAAGAGATTAAGATGCAACAGGTTAAGACACAATCTATGCAGCTATCTGCAGCCACTGTAGCAGGAGTTCAATCCCCAGCCAGGGAGTTACCCACATGGTGCAGCAGACCTCTCCTGACTTGCTGCTGCTCCCCTCAACAGTGTATTTCACTCAATCTGCCTGCTCTCCACTCTGTCTCTGGTGAATCCTCTCAACCGCCTCCTCCCACCTTTGGCCTGTACCCGAGTTCTTGTATGTATAAATAAATATTTTAAAAAAAAAAAAAAAAAAAGGATAATAGAGACAGAAGGTATGAGACACAAAGAACCAGGGAGAACTCTGCAGAATTTAATGTGAAATAAATACACTCTCACTAAATGCCTAAGATGTGTACTTCTGACCAATGTGGGAATGACAGCAGAGCCTGGGCCCAGCATAGATGGTGACCAGAAGTCCCAATACTCCTCCCTCCCATCAAAGTAGGCCTGCTTTAAAACATACTGACTCCATAAATATTGATCATTGGGATCAGACTAAAATGTTCAATATAACTCAGACATTACCTAAATGCCTTGCTTTAAAATAATTGTTAAAGTGAAAGGAAACATTCTAGATATTGATTTATCTTCTAAGAGTATATCTATGTAATTCTAACCTGTATCTTCAGAGCCTACACATTTCTGAAAAATAGACTTCAACATTCAATGCCAATTACCAATATAAATCAATTGGAAAATACCGAGACTATTAGTAGCTATGAACATAATGCTAACACAGCACCTACCTTACCAGCAGTATGGTGTAGTGGAAAGAGCACTGGACTGGGAATCAAGAGACCTGAGATCTAGTCCTGGCTCTTCCATGACTAGCTGTGTGACCTTGGGCAAGCCACTTAACCTCTCTGGACCTCAGTTTGCTCATCTGTAAAATGAAAGGGTTGGACTAGATCAGTGGTTTTCAAACTGTGCCACCTGAGGGATTTTGCAAGCAATGAAGAACTTTTCCCCCAAACAATCAAGATTTAAAGGGCCAGAGGAACCCACTTATTATTATCTATTGTACAAATTGGGGTTCCGCCTAAGGTTCATTTTAAAGGAAGAAATCTGCTGCTAAAATCAAGTTTGAAAACCACTGGACTAGATGATTTCTGAGGTCCCTTCTAGTTTGAAAACTCTGCAATTCAATTATTCTATATTTACAGCTAAATGCCATGGTTACGCAGATCAAAACGCACGAGGCTGATGGGCCTCTAGCCAAAGTATGTCTAAGTCAACCACTTTAGCCAAAAGAGAATTTCTGTTCCTTGCTTTGAACAATTTTTTATAGCTTTTTAAAAAAAAAAAAATAGAAAGGAGCCTATAAAGTATCTGATAGCACCCCCTGTTGCATTTCTGAATATCAAAACATCTTTGACTCAGGTCAAACCACCGCAAACTTACTGGTTTTGTCTCTGCTTTAATGAAAAGGACAACACACACCATTGTAAGTTCTTGTAATTTGCAGGGGTTGGATATGTGATTTATCTTCACCCTCACATCAGGATTCTGATCAGTGCTAACACTTCAACGATTCATGATGGGAAAAAATTGTTTTGTTCCTTTTGCCCCTGAAACAAGGACAATAAAGACCTAGGTGCTACATCCATTCTAACATTTCAGTCAGGACCCTGCTGTCCTATCCTGGGTCTCATAACTACTGAAACAATAAAGCTCATTACCTCACAGAGGTGGTTGCATTTTAACAGCAAAGCATTTAAACATTCACAGCCCACAGAAATAAAGCTATGAAAGGTCTCCCCCGTGCTTCCTTGAATCACTCATGTCTATTTATAAGGCCAAACCTATTCAAAGGAGGTATGTCCAGAAAGGTAACAAAAACAACTTAATTGCTCTTGGTCTGTCTCCAACTTAGAAATACCTACAACTATCTACACCTCATTTGTCTGGGCAAATTCCAAATCTGCAGGTTTATCTGTTGCCCTTTCAGGAGGCAAAACTAACAAATGTTTTTCATTGTCCCATACCAGCATGCTCTAAAAATAACTCAAATTCTAGTGAAAAGTCCATCACATCCCATTGATTTCTGTAAGATATTTCTGTTTTGTCTTTTTAAGTCAACCTAAGAACATTGTATCTCCCTTCCAGGAGAAATTTTCCTTCATTGTTTAGACCCTAATCACTTCTCTCAGGGTCTGACGGTTTTAAGAATAGAGGACCATTCAGGACTCAGCTGTGTAACCTTGAGACTAACATTCTGGCTTCATTTTCCTGCCCCATAAAATAGGACTAACGGGAAACAATACATGTAAAATGTATTCTTTTTAACTTCAAAAATCTTAGAGACAACCTAATTTTTTATTTTACCCCACTTCTGGTAGTTTTTTCCCCAATTCCTCAATAACAGAGGCTGTAAACTGAGTGAGAAGAAAACCCTTTGGGGGGGAAAAAAAAAAAAACTTTATATAAAACATTTTAAAAGTCATGCTCTCTAGTACGTATGACAAACCCTTTATTTATACATTCAAGGAAACAGAAGAATAAAACAATACAAAGTCAAGACAAATAGAATAGGTTCCTACATGACAGAAATAGGTAGATTTTTTTTTAGATTAAAATGTTTTTTTTAGATTAAAATGTTTAGGTGGGGGGAAATCACTATAAAGATTGTTCTGGGGGGGGCAAACTAGTTACAGCATAATAAATATTAAATGGCCACAAATTCTTTAAAATTGTAATCATAGTCCGGCTACAAATAAATTACATACCTTACATGCTCACTTCTTCAAGTTTCTGCAGGTATTTCAAACAGACCTCATCTTTCTCTGGAACTTCCTGTACCATGAATTATGCCAGCCACCTTCTACCCAGTCACCCTACTAGAAATCTCAAAGTTACATTACAACTTTATTCTCCAAGCCAGGTTCTGCTGCTGGTCTCTCTGCCCATCCCAGGGAACCCTATGTCTTGAGCCAACCATACCACTGTCTACCCTGCCATTGTCTTAGCAAGAGAGGATGTTAAAATGCCAGCAGAACTAACCATTTTTTTTTTTTAAGTTTTTACCTGTACGTTTTTGGAAATCTACATCTAATCTCAGGAGGCAATAGATCTATTAAAGAAAATCTCAAAACCATTAATGACTTAACATTAAATGCATCTCCCTTCCTTTCCTAACACACAACATTTCTTAAGGTACCAAAGAACGATTAGACATTGGACCAAAGGCAGGTGGAATCATATTGTCAAATTTTCAAAGCATAATACAGTAAAAGGTCTCATTGGGAACTACTAAGAACAATTTAGACTTAGACTAAGAACAAGTTTAACATAACATCTTTCTATTAGTGTTGAATGATATATTTGAAACAAAATATAGTACAAATTCCCTTGCCTCCTTAAAGAGAAATCAAACCTAATTCTTCACAACAACCCAAGGTAGTTTGTGAGTTTTACAATCACCCTGGAGGAAGTATGATTTTTAGGTGGGTAAGAACAGAAAGATGAGAGAGAGGCAGAACCATCATGGTGGACCATATGGAACGAAGCACTTTCAATCTTTTCATCACTAAACAAGCACCTGGGTGATAAGTTCCTAGCAACATGCTAATACCTTTAGGAGTAAATAAGACTCAGCGGACATTTGCCACTCCAGACATACAGTCAGATACCTGGATCTCCAAGGTTACAACTCGAGGTTCAGAGACACCTGAGCCTCCTGCTCCCTCAAGGAGAAAGGTAAATGCTTCTGTCATGTGCTCTGGGACTAGCCACCTGCACAAGAGTTAGACTCCTATTCTGGATTGTCCCTTTACCTTTCCCAGTTTGTAGTATCTCCTAAAGTATTTAATTTCTACGCTCCTGATGTCTGGAACTGTGCCTATACATTACAGTTGGAGCCCTCTGGTTTCCTGATCAGAGAACCAATCATGGTATCGGTTCTAGGTTATTGGTGGCTATTTTTATTGTTGTGGGTGTTTTCAGAGATGCATCTTTTAAAACAATAGTAACCAAGAAAACCAAAGGTGCATAGGAAAGAGATCATTTGATATATTACTGAAAATGACTATATGATGTTTAACTTTATGGATTTATTTAAGTTCAAGTAGTATTTGGGGGGTTGAGGTTGCAGGGAGTATTTTACTTCGTTTTGTTTTAGATAGTTGGTATGTGTACCGCACTATCCTGAGTTCAGTGGGAATATAAAAATGAGCAAGATGTGATCTCTAAAGCCTTTGATAAGAGCTTCATTTAGCACCGGACTGTACATATGCAGTGAAGGGTATTAATATTTAACATCAATCTTTTGCAAAAGTGGGGCAGAGAAACATAGTAATAACCATACGAAAACAGTGATCATTCAACTTGATTTCTTAAGCAAGCAAGATTCTGAGTGAGAAAATTAGTACAACAGGTGAGAACACTATATTACAGACAAAGTGAAATAAAAAGGCTATGATACTAAAGCTGTGAGAAAAAGAAACCAACAACAATAATTAACAGAAATTTTTTAAACCTGAATAATTTTTATCCATTCTGCAGTTTCAAAGAAATGTAGTGTTGTCTAAATGTAAGCAGTCTAAAAGAAAGCTCTTAACTTCTAGTGTCAACCTTTGTAAGTGTTCGCTTTCATTTAACTGGCTTAAAAAAAGTATTATATTCCTTCAGTTTTTTCCCACCACAAGATGGCAAAATAAAGGCCTACTATATACAACAAATTTATATATTTATGAAGAGTAAAAATCAGAATTTTCAGGCCTCCCCTGGTGACGCAGTGGTTGAGCACTGGGCTGCGAAGCTGCCCGCAGCCTCTGCAGCACTGGTTTGATCCACGGCCTCTAGTGAGGGTCCCACATGGAGCGCAGACCTCTCCTGCCGTGCCCGCTTGCTCCCCTCAGCAGTGTATTCCATCGGTCTGCCTGTTCTGTTCCCCGCTCTGTCTCTGGTGAATTCTCTTACCCTCCCGCGCTTCTGACTGTACCCAGTGCTTGTATAAATAAATAACTTTAAAAAAAAAATTCAGAATTTTCTATTTCCTTTCTCTAATATCTTAGAGGATACAATAGTATGGCTTTTTAAAAAAATAGTGAGATTTTTAAATAAAAATTGTATTTTTCTAATTTGGGTCCTACGATACTCTACTAGACCTACAAATTCAGTAGAGTTATTCAAGGACTCACCTCAGAACTAATTTAAAAGGGAATGAATTTCACTCTTCCCCACAGAGGGGGAAAAAAGATTCCATTGACTTCCCCAGCGTATTCATATCTCTGTAGATAACAATAATTTTTAAAAAGAAAAAAAAAAAAAAAACCAGTGACAATCATAGTTAAGGATAAGAGCTAAGTTAAATTTGCAAAAACCCATCTACGAAAGATGTGACGACTGTTTACTAGATTAAATCAGCAATCGTCACAAAATTTAAGCCCCCAAAGTTGTAAACAAAATATAGAGCGCTCTTTTGTTCGTGACATGTCATGAACAAATTACCAAAATGTGTTTTCTCCTCAGGTGTCAGTTTTTCCCTCTTTTAGTGACTGATGGTTCCCAGTGTTATTACAGAAACAGATTGATCTTTTTAATGAGCCAGTTTAATAGACTCCAAAATCTCACCGTGGCTGCTCATCCGTATCAGACCATATGCACCAACAAAACATTCAGTAAAACAAAAAAAGCTCTGCTGTCAGACAGCTCCATACTCTATAAAATTTCATATAGTAGATCTGGGTATACAGATAAATAATCGGAGAAGAGGAAAATGCATATGCAAACAAGATGCAGAAAATGTATGCAAAAAAATACTGCAGAGGCCCATATTTTCTTGGCTCTGATCAAATTCCCACAAGATACAAGTGTATTTACACAACATATTCTCATTACCCTTCCTCCTAACTCTAAGGAAATCCATTTGCCATCTTTCCATTATAATACACACTTCAGGGTTCCACATGGAAAAGAATGTTCTATCCAAAGAGCAACTGTGTGAATTCTGACTCCAGCAACTGGCTGTGAAGAAACCTAAGGAAGAAGACTAAAGTCTCTTTGAAGAGAGTTTTACCGGGCTGAATGCAAGCATGCAGGTACACACAGCTACTGGGCCATCAAAACAAAAATGCTAAGTATCCATGGAATTTAGAAATTCCCCTATCAATTAGTACATAGCTCAGGGGGCTTACCTCAGCATAGTCCAAGACAAGTTTAAAGGCACAGTTCCTTCAAATATAAAACACTGGGAAAGAATCAGTAGGTAAATGACCAGATGTATCAGAGGTAAGTTTCCATTCTCTTTGAGCAGTTAGGGTTTCTAGAATAGATCGTGTTCAATTTTGCCTAGAAAATTATCTTCACATCTAGTATAGCTATCTGGGCCTTTCACTGTTACCCTCTCCCCACCCACACGAACTTCACTGTTAGCCTCTTCCTCCCCACCTCACTTTATTCCCAATTTTCCATCTAGAGTCTCCCTAATGCTTCTACCACATTATCATAGAAAAATGGAGCGAAAACCTCTCAGCACTTGCACACAGGTGCTTAGAAGCACACAGATGACACATCTCTCCTTCTTCATTTTCCACGTCATACAAATATGCCACTCAGATACCTGAACTAAGAAGTTACCTGTACAAGCTAAATGTTTAAAAATATGACCAAGGGAATATGATTTGCAAAAAAGCCAAAAGTAGAACTGATGGTAGGACATAAATGCAGATGGGTCACAAGTAAACTAATGTTTCGCTTAGGAATTTTAAATACTTATGAGGTTCCATTTCAAAAGAAGAATAATTCCAGAGATTTAAACATAAAAACTGCTTAACAGAGGATTATGTAATAACTGTATGTAAACTGACTAGCTTTTAATAGCATTCTGATTTGCAAAGCAGCTAATACATTTAAGGGTAGCTAAATCTGTCACAGATAGATGTCTCTAAGCAGTTCCAAGATTTGTAAGCTCCCAGGAATCTGAAACATAATTGTGCCACTTAACCTCTCAGAGGCTGTTACACTCATGCCTGATGAAATGTAGAAAGAGAAAATGGATAAGTAGGAAAAGGAAACCAAGCATATGACAAGTAAGTTTTTGAACTTGGTTTCACTTTAAGATTCCCGTATCTTACAAATACTCTGCAAAATGCAAATAGGCCTTTACATTCCTATGTTAGAAAATACATATAAAGATGAGGTATTTGGGGAAACAACTTTAATAAAGTGCATGGGAAGTTTCATGAGTATTCCTTATTCAATAACTATTTTGTAGGGCTTAATGGAGAAGGGACACCAGTTTACATTTCTTAGAATTGTCAGTTAAAAGAGCAAAGTGCCTGACAGAATAAATACTGGCTGATAAATAACATTTTTCAGCAAAAATGCCCTCTATTAGCCCTGTTACTTATCTCTTATCCTTGTTCAGCTAATCTAATATCCCAGAAGCTTTCTCTCTCAGTTTATAGAAAACCCAAATTAAATAGTTACTGCATTGTTTATGGAGTAACACATAAAGGCCAGCTTTTAAAGCCATAATGTTTTGAGGAAACTTGGAACAGCAAATTTCTTAATACTGAAGGGTAAAATATGTGGTAGGGCTGGGTTATATAATAAATAAGACTTTCAGTAGCTCCTGTTTGGTCATCAGGGACACTTGGCAAATTTGAGTATCATTCACCTTCACCTTTCCCTTTAATAATACAAGCAGCGGGCCTCCCTGGTGGCACAAGGGGTTAAGCACCGCACTATGAAGGAATCTGCAGCCTCTGCAGCACGAGTTCGATCCCCGGCCGCCAGAGAGAAACCCACAAGGTGAAGCAGACCTCTCCTGTCTCTCCCGCTGCTCCCCTCAGCAGTGTATTTCAGTCAGTCTGCCTGTTCTATTCCCCACTTTGTCTCTGGTGAATCCTCTCAGAGCCCCCCGCCCTGCCCTGCATCTCTGGTCTGTACCCCAGCTCTTGTATGCATAAATAAATAAATCTTTAAAAAAAAGAAAATACAAGTAGCAAAGACCAACATGCACAAAAGCCTACTGACTGATACAGGCCAGAGACTCACTCAGAAACATCTCAGGCCACGGCAATATTCCCAAGATGGCCACTCTAGCTTCCCGCTACTTTGCAAGAAGTGTAGGTCAGCAATTTGGACAAGAAACGTGTCCTTCACAGCACTGGCATAAGAACAAGTCCATGTTCAGTCCACAGTCCTGCTCCCACTCACCTGTCTGGAGTTCGCCTCTTCCCGTTTTCGTTCACATCGAGAAGCAGCTCTGAGGAGTCAACAGGTGAGGTGGTGCTGGCATCCAGAAGCAGCTGTTCATGCTGGGCGAGGTACTGGGCAGGGTTCTGTTTGGCCAGCCTTGCGCAATGGAGGAGTTCACGCTGCAGCAGGGGCAGGTTGGCCTGCAGGAGGCATGACAGGGAAAAAAAGATGCACCAAAGGCTCCTTCTGACCCCCAGGCCTCCCCTGCTTTTGTAACACGGGTGGGGCATGCAAGACAGCTACCTAAAATGTCACTGAATGCATGCAATAGGTTTGATTCTCCAGCTGGATTCCTAGTCTGGGGTACTGTAGTGGCCGCCCCTCACTCCTGGGCCTGGAGTGACTTGAGCATGAGGTGCTGAGCCTTTCTTTGTTAGTCACCGCACACAATGACACTTATTGATTGTTAAGGTCTCCTCATACTTGAACATGATACAATTATAAACTCTATAGAAGATGCAATTATCCCATTTCCATCCATGAACAATTTCTCTTTATACCAAGGAGGACAGTGTATACAGGAAAT